>NC_085137.1:162740975-162780470 GCF_035046485.1 Aedes albopictus
TGGGGCACGGGAGCTATTGCTATGATCAAAATGTATACATTACTAAGACATTCTAGACGGACTATCGAAAGGAAAACGAGTATTTAAGATTATAACTTCAATCTATCAATATCTATCAATCGCACTATAACTGTGGTATTTGGAGTAATCTAGAAACATCATAAAACGTTCAAATATTGTTTTTTTGCAAATATGAGTATCAATCTTGGTATCAAATGGTTATGTACATCAAAAACGTAAGAAAACGTCTAAATCTAATGTTTTCACATCAACTTACATCAGAAATACGTTTGAATCTAATCTATTTACACATCATAAAACATCTAAAAACGTTTTAAATTAATGTCTGAATTTACGTCAACATACATCAGGAAACGTCTGAATCTAATGTTTTTTACATCAACATACATCAGAAATACGTTTGAATCTAATGTATTTGCACATCATAAAACATCTAAAAACGTCTAAAACAAATATCCGAATTGACGTCAACACACATCAGGAAACGTCTAAATCTAATGTTTTTAACATCAACACACATCAGAAATACGTTTAAATCTAATGTATTTGCACACCATAAAACATCTGAAAACATCTAAATCTGATGTCTTAATTTACATCAATATACATCAGCAAACGTATGATTTTAATGTTTTTTACATAAAAATACATCAGAAAAACGTTTGAATTTAATGTTTTTCTACATCATAAAACATCTAAAAACGTTTTAAATTAATGTCTGAATTTACGTCAACATACATCAGGAAAAGTCTGAATCGAATGTTTTTTACATCAACATACATCAGAAATACGTTTGAATCTAACGTATTTGCACACCATAAAACATCTGAAAACATCTAAATCTGATGTCTTAATTTACATCAATATAAATACATCAGCAAACGTATGATTCTAATGTTTTTTTTACATCTACCTACATAAAAAAAAAACGTTTGAATCTGATGTTTTTGCACATCATAAAACATCTGAAAACGTTCTAATCTATTGTTATTCTACATCAACATACAAAAGAAAAACGTTTGAGTTTTATGTTTTTTGCACATAAAAAAACATTTGAAAACGTCAGATTTTGATGTTTCGGATTATATGCTTGACATCAGAAAAACGTTTGATTTCCTGATGTATACATTATGTTACCTTGCATAAACACATCTGAATCGTAATGTTTTCTAATGTTCAACATCAGAAGTACATCAAACCTTGATGTTGATGTATACATCGAAATTTAACGTCAGGCCAATGTAAATTTTTATTCGGGAAGCTTCTCCGGGATTTTTTTTGCAGTTGTTCCTCCTGAAATTCTTCCAAGTTCCTCCGAAAATTCTTCCAGAAGTTTTTCCGGGAATTCTTCCTGTAGTTCCTCCGGGAATTCTTCCAGGAGTTCCTCCGAGAACTCTTTCAGGAGTTCCTCCAAGAATTCTTTCAGAAATTTATCCAAGAATTGTTCCAGAAGTTCCTCCGGGAATTGTTCCAGGAGTTCCTCCGGGAAATTGTTCCAGGATTTCCTTCAGGAATAGTTCCAGGAGCTCCTCCGGGAATCCGTTCAAGAGTTTTTTCGGGAATTGTTCCAGGAGCTCCTCTGGGAATAGATCCAGGAGTTCCTCCGGGAATTCTTCCAAGAGTTCCTTCGGGAATTCTTCCAAGAGATCCTCCGGGAATTCACCCAGAAGGTCCTCAGGGAATTGTTCCAGGAGTTCCTCCGGGAATTGTTCCAGGAGTTCCTCTGGGAATTGTTCCAGGAGTTCCTCCGGGAATTGTTCCAGGAGTTCTTCCGGGAATTGTTTCAGGATTTCCTTCAGGAGCTCCTCCGGGAGCCGTTCAAGAGTTTTTCCGGGAATTGTTCCAGGAGTTCCTCCGGGAATTGTTCCAGGAGTTCCCCTGGGAATAGATCCAGGAGTTCCTCCGGGAATTCTTCCAAGAGTTCCTTCGGGAATTGTTCCAAGAGATCCTCCGGGAATTCACCCAGGAGTTCTTCAGGAAAATGTTCCAGGAGTTCCTCCGGGAATTGTTCCAGGAGTTCCTCCGGGAATTGTTCCAGGAGTTTCTCCGGGAATTGTTCCAGGAGTTCCTCCGGGAATTGTTCCAGGAGTTCCTCCGGGAATTGTTCCAGGAGTTCCTCCGGGAATCGTTCCAGGAGTTCCTTCGGGAATTGTTCCAGGAGTTCCTCCGGGAATTGTTCCAGGAGTTCCTCCGGGAATTGTTCCAGGAGTTCCTCCGGGAATTGTTCCAGGAGTTCCTCCGGGAATTGTTCCAGGAGTTCTTCCGGGAATTGTTTCAGGATTTCCTTCAGGAGCTCCTCCGGGAGCCGTTCAAGAGTTTTTCCGGGAATTGTTCCAGGAGTTCCTCCGGGAATTGTTCCGGGAGTTCCCCTGGGAATAGATCCAGGAGTTCCTCCGGGAATTCTTCCAAGAGTTCCTTCGGGAATTGTTCCAAGAGATCCTCCGGGAATTCACCCAGGAGTTCTTCAGGAAAATGTTCCAGGAGTTCCTCCGGGAATTGTTCCAGGAGTTCCTCCGGGAATTGTTCCAGGAGTTTCTCCGGGAATTGTTCCAGGAGTTCCTCCGGGAATTGTTCCAGGAGTTCCTCCGGGAATTGTTCCAGGAGTTCCTCCGGGAATCGTTCCAGGAGTTCCTCCGGGAATTGTTCCAGGAGTTCCTCCGGGAATTGTTCCAGGAGTTCCTCCGGGAATTGTTCCAGGAGTTCCTCCGGGAATTGTTCCAGGAGTTCCTCCGGGAATTGTTCCAGGAGTTCCTCCGGGAATTGTTCCAGGAGTTCCTCCGAAGATTGTTCCAGGAGTTCCTCCGGGATTTGTTCCAGGAGTTCCTCCGGGAATTGATCCAGGAGTTCCTCCGGGAATTCTTCCAGGAGATTCTCCGGGAATTTTTACAGGAGTTTCTCCGTGAATTGTTCCAGGTGTTCTTTCGGGAATTCTTCCAGGTGTTCCTACAGGAATTCTATCAAGGATTCTTCAGGAATTCCTTCAGGGATTCTTCAGGAATTCCTTCAGGGATTTTTCAGAAATTTCTACAGGAATTCCTTCAGGGATTCTTCAGGCATTCCTTCAGGGATTCATTAGGAATTCCTTCAGGGATTCTCCAGGAATTCCTTCAGGAATTCTCCGGGATTTCCTTCAGGAATTCTTCAGGAATTTCTTCAGGGATTTTCCTGAATTCCTGGAGATTCCTCCAAGAATTTCCTCCAGGATTTCCTCCGTGAATTCTTTTAGCAGTTTGTCCAAGAATTCTTACAGAAATTCCTCCGGGAGTTCTTCCAGAAGTTCCTCCGGGAATTCTTCCAGAAGTTCCTCCAGGAATCCTTCCAGAAGTTTCTCCGGGAATTCTTCCAGAAGTTTCCGGGAATTCTTCCAGAAGTTTCTCTGGGAATTCTTCCAGAAGTTCCTCCGGAAATTGTTCAACGAGTTCCTCCGGGAATTCGTGCAGAAGATCCTCCGGGAATTCTTCCAGAAGTTTCCGGAAATTCTTCCAGAAGTTCCTCCGGGAAATCTTCCAAGAGTTCCTCCGGAAATTGTTCAACGAGTTCCTCCGGGAATTCGTCCAAAAGTTCCTCCGGGAATTGTTCCAGAAGTGCCTCCGAGAATTCTCCCAGAAGTTCCTCCGAGAATTCTTCCAGATGTTCCTCCGAGAATTCGTTCAGGAGTTCCTCCGGAATTCCTCCGGAAGTTCCTCCAGGAATTATATCAGGAATTCCTCCGGAAATTCCTCCAGGAGTTTCTTCGGAAATTCTTCCAGGTGTTCCTCCACAAATTCCTTCGGAGATTCTTCAGGGATTTTTAGGATTTTTTTCAGGGATTTTTCAGGAATTCCTTCAGGGATTTTACTGAATTCCTGGAGATTTTTCCAGGATTTCCTGCGGGAATTCTTTCAGGAGTTTGTCCAAGAATTCTTCCAGGAGTTCCTCCCTGAAGGACTTCCAGGAGTTCCTCCCTGAAGGACTTCCAGGAGTTCCTCCCTGAAGGACTTCCAGGAGTTCCTCCCTGAAGGACTTCCAGGAGTTCCTCCCTGAAGGACTTCCAGGAGTTCCTCCCTGAAGGACTTCCAGGAGTTCCTCCCTGAAGGACTTCCAGGAGTTCCTCCCTGAAGGACTTCCAGGAGTTCCTCCCTGAAGGACTTCCAGGAGTTCCTCCCTGAAGGACTTCCAGGAGTTCCTCCCTGAAGGACTTCCAGGAGTTCCTCCCTGAAGGACTTCCAGGAGTTCCTCCCTGAAGGACTTCCAGGAGTTCCTCCCTGAAGGACTTCCAGGAGTTCCTCCCTGAAGGACTTCCAGGAGTTCCTCCCTGAAGGACTTCCAGGAGTTCCTCCCTGAAGGACTTCCAGGAGTTCCTCCCTGAAGGACTTCCAGGAGTTCCTCCCTGAAGGACTTCCAGGAGTTCCTCCCTGAAGGACTTCCAGGAGTTCCTCCCTGAAGGACTTCCAGGAGTTCCTCCCTGAAGGACTTCCAGGAGTTCCTCCCTGAAGGACTTCCAGGAGTTCCTCCCTGAAGGACTTCCAGGAGTTCCTCCCTGAAGGACTTCCAGGAGTTCCTCCCTGAAGGACTTCCAGGAGTTCCTCCCTGAAGGACTTCCAGGAGTTCCTCCCTGAAGGACTTCCAGGAGTTCCTCCCTGAAGGACTTCCAGGAGTTCCTCCCTGAAGGACTTCCAGGAGTTCCTCCCTGAAGGACTTCCAGGAGTTCCTCCCTGAAGGACTTCCAGGTGGAATCCCTGAAGGACTTCCAGGTGGAATCCCTGAAGGACTTCCAGGTGGAATCCCTGAAGGACTTCCAGGTGGAATCCCTGAAGGACTTCCTGGTGGAATCCCTGAAGGACTTCCTGGTGGAATCCCTGAAGGACTTCCTGGTGGAATCCCTGAAGGACTTCCTGGTGGAATCCCTGAAGGACTTCCTGGTGGAATCCCTGAAGGACTTCCTGGTGGAATCCCTGAAGGACTTCCTGGTGGAATCCCTGAAGGACTTCCTGGTGGAATCCCTGAAGGACTTCCTGGTGGAATCCCTGAAGGACTTCCTGGTGGAATCCCTGAAGGACTTCCTGAAGGAATTCATGGAGAATCCTCGAAGGAATTCCTGGTGGAATTCCTGAAGGACTTCCTGGTGGAATCCCTGAAGGACTTCCTGGTGGAATCCCTGAAGGACTTCCTGGTGGAATCCCTGAAGGACTTCCTGGTGGAATCCCTGAAGGACGTGCTGGTGGAATCCCTGAAGGACTTCCTGAAGGAATCCCTGGAGAATCCCCGAAGGAATTCCTTGAGAATTCCCGAAGGAATTCCTATAGAATCCCTGAAGGAATACCTGGAGAATCCCCGAAGAAATTCCTGGAGAATCCCCGAAGGAATTCCTGGAGAAACTCGTGAAAGATATCCCAGAGGATCTAGTGTAAGAATTCTTGGAGGAAGGAACTGGTGGAATTCCCGGATGAACTTCTTAAAGAACTCTCAAAGAAACTCCTGCAGAAATCTCCGAAGGAACTCCTGGAAATATTCTCCGGGGAACTCCTGGAAGAATTATCGGAGAAGTTCTTGGTGGTTAACCTGGGGGAATTTGAGGATCAACTTTTATAGGAACTCACGAAAAAATCCCAAGGGAATTCCTGCAGAAATCTCCGGAAAAACTCCTGGAAGAACTCTTGGTGCAACTCTTCCCGGAGATATTCCTCGAAGAATTCACAAGGAAACTGCTGAAATCCCCGGAGGAATTTCTGGAAGAACTCCCGGAGGAGATTTCAACTTTTTTCGGGAGTTTTTTTATGGAATTCTTCCAGAATATGTACGGAATCTCCCGAGGAGTTCTTACGGTACTCCTCCAGGAGCACCTCCAGAAGACATTTCCCAAAGAATTCTTGAAGAAATTTTCAAACAACTTCTGGAATAATTCTCGAAGAGTTTCTCGAGGAATTCCTGAAGAATGCTAGATTCCCGGAAGGAACTCCTGGAAAAAATGGAAAAAACTTCCTGATGGATTTCCGGAAAAAAAACTCCTGATGGATTCTCGGAAAGAAATCCTGATGGATTCTCAGACGGAACTCCAGGTAAATTCCCAAAGAGATACCATGCATTTCTGGAACGATCTCCCCAGCGGGAAAGCCTGGAAGAACTCAAACTGGGAACTCTTGAGAGAGGAATCCTAAGCCAGAACTCCTGAAAGAATCCCCAGCAGTAACTTCTAGAGGAATCCCTAGCGAGACGGGAACTCTTGGAGGAATCATTAGAGGGAACTTCTAGAGGAATTCTTGGTGGGAACTGCTGGTGAATTTTCGGAAGAAACTCCCCAGCGAGAACTCCAGGAGGCATTCTCAGCAAGAGCTCCTTGAAAAATCCCCAGCGAAACTCCTGAAGGAATAACCAGCGGGAATTCCTGGAGGAATAATCTTCTGGTGAAATTTTCAGCGGGATCTCTTGGAGGGATCCCCAGCGGGAACTCCTGAAGAAATCCCCAGCGCGATCTCTTGGAAGCATCCCCGGTGGGAGCTTCTAGAGATATCCTCGGTGGTAGTTTCTGTATTTCGCGGTGGAAGTGCTGGAGGGTTCCTCTTTGTGGAAGTTCCCGGTTGTTTATTTCTAGAGGAGTCCGCGATGGAAACTCCTTGATAAATTCCCGGTGTGATCTTCTGGAACAATCTTCAGCGGGAGCTCCTGGAGGAATCCCCATAGGGAAGTTCTGGAGGAATCCTCGGTGGGAACTCCTGCTGTATTTCCGAAAAAAAAAAACTGCTGGAGGACTCCCTAGCGATAGTTCTTGGAAAAATCCACAGCGGAAACTCCTGGAGGAATCCCCGGTGGGTGTTTCTAAAAGGATTTCACGATGGGAGTTGCTGGAATAATCCTCTGTGGAAATTCCTGAAGATCATCTGAAAATCCTCTTGCGCTTTTATCCACCACCAATAAACAAATAAATACTCCTGGGGAATTGTCCAGCATTCCTTAACGGGGTATCCTTCTGGGGAATTCTCTAGCAATTTCAACCGTATCTCCCGGGAATCGTTCCATCCAAGAATTTGCTGGAAATTTCTGCCACCACTGCTTCTTCCGTGAAATCTTCCTGCAGTTCATGCCACAGATTTCTTCCGCAATTTCTTCGGAGAAACCTTTCAATCATTCCTTACGAGGAATTCTCCAGTAGTTCCTCTCAGGGAATGCAGGATTATTCTAAAAATACACAAAATATTGGCACCCGCCGCAACGTCCTCAATAAATTTGCTGTCTGTTATTGTTTACACAAAAATAGACCAAAAAATAGAACAATCGGTGCGTTCGCGCGCGGTTTGTTCTATTTTCTTTGGTCTATTTAATTTGGAACGGTCCAAAATTGGTATAAATTTGGACCAAAAAATGGACCACCAGTGAAGTTGCCCTAAGCTTTACTATCAAACTGTTATACGATTGAGATGTGAGTAGAAATGTTGGCCACAAAATTGGGCGATCTTCATCGGTATCTGTCATTTGTATCGATGCAATCATCGAAATTCGGCATCGGCATGAAAACAAAAACGCAAAACGTCATCCTGGCAGCAAAAGTCGTGCGATTTTCCCAAAAATAAATAAAATTTTATTTTAAACTAAAGTTTAGTGGAATCCATAGTTTGTAATAAATGGAAACTCAGCCAGAAAAAGCCGCGCCTGAAGTTAAAACTTCCCCCAAAATGGATGCCTTGGCTGCTCGCCGTGAGGCCCGGCGGAAACGCATTCTTGAAAACTCCAACAATCGTCTGACCAAGATAACAGGCCGAGAGCACAATGAACCACCTGCAGGTGAGTTGCAAGGTTTGCTTCCATCCGCGGCGATGTAATGATATGTGACATTGAATATTTGCAGTGGATTTCACCGTTAAGCCACCGGACGTAATCTACCCGGACCCGGAAGTGGAGCGAGATGAATACACGCATCCGGAACCGCATCTGTTTGGTGGCTCAAACCTACCAGAAGGATTCCCCAATTTAGCAAACGGTGACATATTCTCCCTGCTGAACCCGCCTCTCGGCGCCGAGCAAAGTGGTGCTTTTTCTGCGGCACAACCACCCCCAGTCCCGGACACCCCCCTAGTTAAATTCCTTCGCAGTCGCGTGCACCTGGCCCTGATGGCCATACTGGTCTATCTGCTGTTTGCCAACGATCTGCAGCACCTGATCGGTGGCAACGTATTCATCCTGTTGCTCGGCTGGGAAGCGATCGAGGTCTTTCTGCTGAAAACCTACGAAAAGCGTTCGTCCTTCCTGGATGTGGTCTTTCTGCTGGGAGGCATCTCACAGAAATACTCGCAAATTGGCCTCAAGTTCATCCAAACCATCAACAAGGTACTGAAGGATGTGACCTTTTTCGTGTTTTTCTTCGTGGTCACGCATCTGCTGTGGAGCCGATTTGTGCTGGGGATCGAGCTGAGCTACGTCCTTGGGTACGACAAACTGGAGAAGGAAGCAGGACAAGTCGTTTCCTAGGCAGAGGTAAGTTCGAGCCTTATCAGATTTAATTTGTTCTTTTGGAGATTCACTTGGATGGGAAAGTTTATTTTGTTTTCGTTGGTTTTTAATCTATTAAAATAGTTGTAACGTTTTTTAAGAGGCGATGAGGATGCCCTCCTTTTCCCGTGAGTCACGTGAATTCATCAAAAAATTGATCCCAATCCGGCAGAAAAAGCCCTGTCAGGAACAATCGATACGCTGTAAGGTAGAGTAGAAGTAGAAGGGAAATCAGATTAGCGCTGAGAGGGATACTGAAATTAAGCGTAAATCCGGTCACAAATGTTAGCTAGCTATCACACAAATAACGGGCCTGCAACAAGGGCGCTGCACCACGATGCTTATGATGATGTTAGTTGCGCATTAAACTGAGTCGCGGATACTTTTTGGACTATGCCGTACATTAAAATATGTTCTCGTTATTGATCCGAACCTTCCATAAGTTTTGTTCTTATTCAATGCATGTACAGAATACGTACCGTTCAGAGCACTGATTAAACACTTAAATTCTTCCAGAGATATGTGCAAAAGAATATTAATGAAATCCAGGAATTCCTCCAGATATTACTCTACGGATTTTTCCAAAAACTTCTCTAGATTTTCCTTCAGGAACTTCTGCAGGAGTTTCTGGATAAATTCCTGGAGGAATTCTTGAAGAAGTCTCACATGGATTTCCTAGAGAAATTCCCGAATAAATCCCTAGAGAACTCTCTTTTATGCTCCTAGATAAACCTCAAATGAATTCAGAGAGGAATTCTTGGAGAAATACCCGGAGGAATCCTTGGTGGAATCCCTGGAAAACAATCTGGAGGAATCCTTGGGGAATCTTAGAGGAATTCTTGAAGCTATCTTCGGAGGAATTTCTGGTAAAATCCCTGGAACAATTCCTGGAGAAATGCCTAAAGAAATTCTTAGGAAAAACTCTGGATAAATTCCTGGAAGAAATCTCTGGAGGTATTCCTGGAGAAATTGCTGGAGTAATCCCTAGAGGAATTGCTGAAAGAATATCTGAATGAACTCCTGGAGGAATCCTTAGTGGAGTTACTAGTGTTGGAGCTAGTCCACCATGGCCACGAAGGCCATAGCGAGGCTAGCTCCGTCGATGCCTGTTTCTAAATTACAATGAAAATAAAACGCTAGACACCTTCCATCAAACTAGACGGCTGCCGACTGATACCTCAATCAGCAACCGCCACTCTCTTTATTCCATTCAGGTATATACAATTTAACAATCTTCTTCCATAATAATATACCTCTACCATCTCTCCAACAATTGTACTTACCAACCAAACATGCTGCCGTTCACGTACCTGAAGGTTCGACGCTACCCGAGCGTTCAACGCTACCTAACTTCCAACACTCCTCCTTAGCGTCGCAACCTTCGAAACACGATCACCTCCTCCTGGCTCGAAGCTCCTCCTCACTCCAACGCTTGGCAAGTGGCCCAACTCCGACGCTTGCACCAGCTCTACACCAGTTCCGAGCTCCGACCAGGTCCATCTCCGAGCTCCACCTTCATGTTGTCTTCCGGATCACTCCTCCTGTCGCCAACCTCTTCGTCCAGATGCGACCACCGAGCTGCATCCGATCCAACAATCCTCGAGCTCCGTCCGGTGACCAGCCAGCAGTCATCCAGTTGACCCGTATCGCCAACATTCCCATGGATCCTGTCCTTCGTTGCAGCCAATCCATCCGCCCAAGGATCCCGTGCGGCGACTCCGCGACTTATGCGGCCGATCCTTCTCCCGGTCGATACGTGCTGTGGAACACGCTCCTGGGCCCATAACCTGTTGGAGGCTAGTCCACCATGGCCACACAGGCCATAGCGAGGCTAGCTCCGTCGATGCCTGTTTCTAAATTACAATGAAAATAAAACGCTAGACACCTTCCATCAAACTAGACGGCTGCCGACTGATACCTCAATCAGCAACCGCCACTCTCTTTATTCCATTCAGGTATATACAATTTAACAATCTTCTTCCATAATAATATACCTCTACCATCTCTCCAACAATTGTACTTACCAACCAAACATGCTGCCGTTCACGTACCTGAAGGTTCGACGCTACCCGAGCGTTCAACGCTACCTAACTTCCAACAACTAGAACATTCCTTGAAGGGAGCCTTCGATAAATCCCAGCGGGGGATCCCGGGAGGAATTCCCGAAGGAATCCCTGTGGAAATTCTTGGCAGAATCCCTTGAGGATTGACTGAAGGAATCCCAGAAAGATGTATTAGAAAAATCCCTGGATGAACTCCTGGAGAAACCCTTGGAGGAATGTTTGGAGAAGTCCCATAGAACTGCCTGTGGGAACTCCTGGAGGAATTCCTTAAGAAATCTCTATAGAAATTCTGGATTTCTTGGAGGAAAAATCCCTGGATGAACTCCTGGAGAAACCCTTGGAAGAATGTTTGGAGAAGAACTATAGAACTGCCAGTGGGAACTTCTGGAGGAATTCCTTGAGATATCTCTATAGAAATTCTGGATTTCTTGTAGGAATCTGTGGATGAATATCTAAAAGAACTCTTAGAGGGATTTCTGGAGCAATTCCTGGAGGAGTTCCTGGTAAAATTCCTGTAGGAATTCTTGAAGGAAGAACCCCTGGAGTATTTTTGGAGGTATCTATGAAGGAAAATCTGAAGAAACTCCTGGTGAAACCTCTGGAGAAATCTCTGGATTAATTGCTGGGGGATTCATAGAGAAATCTTGGAGTAATTCATGAGGGAATTTGTGGAGGATTCTCTAGAAGGATCCTTGAATAAAAATACTAGAGGAATCCCTTGAGAAATTCCTGGAATATTTTCGGAAGAATTCCTGGAGAGATCTCAGATAACTTCCTGGAGGAATCCCTCGAAAAATTTCTGGAGGAACCGTTAATGCCAAATGTGTTAGTTTTTCTTAGTACAACAGGAAGGTTAAGCGAATTCCTATAAACATCTTGATTTCGTGGCCGTGCGGTTAGCGGCGTCAGTCGTCTAGGCATTTCATAACCCTCGGAGTGTCGGTTCGATTCCCGCATCAACTGGTGAGAAGTTTTCGTCAAACGGAATATTCTTCACTGCTTCGTTGCTGACCGTTGTTTCAGTACTGAGTGTCCGTTCGTTCTGTGCTATCTGTAGTTGAATACACGGTGTAGGATCTCCTTAATGTTGGAACTTCCGACGGAACAAGCTATGCGGCGGACCAGGATTGAGACCGGGTAAACAGGAAAAAAAATCGGATCAGTACCGCTGATGGTCGTACAGGAGTTTTCCAGGTTTTTTTTCAAAAGGGGAATTTCAAAAATTTATAATTCAAAAACAACCCCAAATTTTAGTTAAATTTATATACTTTTCAAAAACTATACAAAAATATCCTCAAAAAGAAGTACAAGTTAAATGTGTAAGCCTCCACGTCTCCACACAAGAAATCCCATCAAATATGTAGCTCTTTTCTTCCAAGTACCTTTTTTTCTCACATCGAACAACACCAATGCCTCGAAAAGAAAACAAAGGTCGTCATTGCAATATATCTAGTCTAGATTTTTCTCAGAATTCTTTTGGGTTAATTGCAATCGGAGTTTTGAAACTTGACTTGGATATCTGTTATACACTCCCGATCAAAAGTTTGGGGTTACCCCCTCAAAAACATGTCATTTTTTTAGGCCCATAACTTCGCCAATTTGCGATCATTGCAAAGATAATAAGTTAAAGAAACTTTGACATTATTTAAAAGAAACTTTTTCAAAAAAAAATTGTATGTAAACTTAATTCAAAGTTGCCAAATTTTCTAAAAAATGAATATAAACTTACGGCAGTGTCGCTGGAAATTGGGTCGACCAAATTTTAAGATGAGAGCGGTAATATAACCCAATTTCTATTAGCTTTCAACTGCTTTTTACAGAACTTAATTAAAAAAGCTAGAAAAAAAAATTAAGTAAATTAATCCTTGATGTCATCGACCAAAAGTTTGGGGTCACCCCTCAAAATGATGTATCGGCCAAAAGTTTGGGGTCACTATCGTAAAACATGAAAAAGTGATTTGTTGATATCTTTGTCATCTTCCATTCAATTTTAATTCTCCTTGGCTATACCCCAGTCCGTGCTGGTTGTGGGGATGCAGAGATGATCTCGGTCTTTGGTAGCAACAACCAGCACACGCTAACATTCCTTTCCCTTCCCAGCTGACTATAAGGACGTGGCCGGCGCCGTTATTGATCAAAAATGTATGAGCTGCTTAAATTGCACTTTGAGAATAAGTGGAGTGTCCCAGCCCTTATTGATTTGGAACTCAGTGCAATTGGTACCAGCTCAGATCAATCACTGAGGAGTAACCATTGACATGTATAGTCAAACTTGATCGTTTTTGATTGATCTAATAACTTCCTCAGAGATTTTTTGGTGTTCTCCCCACAGTTTCGTTCAGAATGCCTGCAGGAGTTTTTTAGATGGTCTCTGCGGGGGTACCTCCCTTGATTTTCAGAGGTTTTCTCAAGTTTCTCAAGTTTCTGGATTCCTCTCGGAGATCGTTCCAAAACTTATCCAAAATTCCTTAAGGAATTTCTCTAAGTTGTTTTGCGGTATAGCTTTCCAATAGTTTCTCTCAGAATTTTTGCGAGGTTCATGCAGAAGTTCTTCTAGGGATTTCTTCTAAAGGGTCTTCCGATGTTTTTTTTTATATCCTCGCGATATCGAGAAGGCATTCCCTCAAAAGCAATCCTGCTTGGGTGTTTTCTTGAATATCGAGGGTGCCTTTGACAACGTGCCTTCCGATGCCATATTGGAAGCCGCACGGGGTCATGGTACATATCTCCAATGATTTCCAATTGGATTCACCAAATGCTCAAAAATCGACATCTCTTCGCGACATTATTGCGTCAAGCGGCGATTAGGAAATTGATTGTTTGTGGATGCCCCACAAGGGGGAGTCTTAATGCCACTTTTGTGAAATCTCGTAGCAGATACGCTATTGAGGCAACTCAATAAAAGCGGTTTTCCTACTTACACACTTAGGCCAGTGGTACCATAGACTAATTTCAGTAGTAGTACACAGGTTCAAACTCAAGAACTCAAGAAACAACATCAGACACTAATGAAAATTCGATCGAGTCAAACAAGATGTTTGAGCATTGGTTTCTTTTCGGACAAATATTTGACCCTGTGTACTAGCAGCTTTAGTTTCATGCACCAAGTTGGGCTGTGCGGATCTCGGTTTCTGAATTTTAACCGAGTCTCAGCTAACAAACTGGTTGGTTGCTTGGCAACGATGTATGTTATACTGATTCTCGGCATTTATTAGCTGAGATCTCATGAAAACATTTAGCTGACTACTCGGCTGTGCAAATCTCGGCATAAATACGTAAACTGAGATTCATTCGGCATTATAAATTAAGTGTGTATGGTTTTGCCGACGACTACCTAACATTTTTAGTCGGTTAGCACATTACAATAACCAGCCACAGAAATCCAATGTCGCGACTGTTCGTGTGACTAACATCTAGTTTGCCTCGCCCTTACAGTCTCTCTCTCTCTTCTTGGCGTAACGTCCTCACTGGGACAAAGCCTGCTTCTCAGCTTAGTGTTCTATGAGCACTTCCACAGTTATTAACTGAGAGCTTCCTCTGCCATTGACCATTTTGCATGTGTATATCGTGTGGCAGGCACGAAGATACTCTATGCCCAAGGAAGTCAAGGAAATTTCCTTTACGAAAAGATCCTGGACCGACCGGGAATCGAACCCGTCACCCTCAGCATGGTCATGCTGAATACCCGTGCGTTTACCGCCTCGGCTATATGGGCCTTACAGTGTCAGTAGCGGTACTCTCTCTCTCTCTCTTCTTGGCGTAACGTCCTCATTGAGACAAGCCTGCTTCTCAGCTTGTTCAGCAGTGTTCTATGAGCACTTCCACAGTTATTAACTGAGAGCTTCCTCTGCCAATGACCATTTTGCATGTGTATATCGTGTGGCAGGCACGAAGATACTCTATGCCCAAGGAAGTCAAGGAAATTTCCTTTACGAAAAGATCCTGGACCGATCGGGAATCGAACCCGTCACCCTCAGCATGGTCATGCTGAATACCCGTGCGTTTACCGCCTCGGCTATATTTGCCTTTTCATAACTTTTGAATTTCTCTGCCAATTTTCATGAAATTTTCACAGAAGGTAGTTGATTATGTGTTTAGTATGCTGTAAAATTTTATGAATATTTTTAAAGTGCTTTCAATAGTACAATCGAAACAATAAAGGGTGGTGACTAATAGGGTCCTAAAATGAAAAATATTTTCCCGGTTTTGCTGCATAATACGAAAGAGCATGCTTTTCTGATCTCAATGGTATTTTTTCCGAAGTTGAACAGTGACAGAATAGTTAATAAACTCGAAAATAAAATATTGATAAGCAGGTCTTGTTTGACATTCGAGGTCAACCTTGACGTAATGAAAGTGAAACGGCGTGTTGCAAAAGACATCACATTGGCTCACTTTTGACAACAAATCTGCCGGTGGAAGCATAATTGCCCATGTGCATTTTTGGCAATATTGAGATTTTGCAGCCCATGACCATGTATCGTGGGGTACTATCATATGGGGAAATAAAAATAGGTAGTTTGTTCCGAAAATTGTTGAAAAAATGCATGGCCGATTTGTAACATTCCTAAAAGTGGACGCATAAGCGTCACGTTTCATTGTAAATCTTATGGAACTATAAAATCGCTTCAAAACAAAAAAATAGTGCTCAAATTAAAAATTGGTTGATGTTAGAACACGATTCAGCACTTAAGATCCCATTAGACATGACAAATATTTGGCCAAACAAGCCCAACAAATGACCAACACAACGTGAATCATAGCAACCTTGGATAAATGTCGGGCTTGAATGGCAAATATTTGTCATAACGACAAGCAGTCTAATGGCACCTTTATACTTTATAGTTGAGACAATTTACTTTTTTCGAACTTTGGACGCGATTTTCTCGATTGTCTGTTTTTGCACATGGGACATTTATGCGTCCACCGGCAGAAATGCTTCTGTTTGACATACACGGTAAACAACATTTACCCAAAATTTAGTGCTAAACAAGGAGTGTTGCAAAACTTCTTATTTTTTTTGAAAATACATTTTATGGGCTTTACCTAATAGGAATACTTAAAAAATGAGTAAACATGTCGTTTTAAACAATGCTTGATCGAATTATGCAGAAATGGAGATAGGCCTTAAGGAGCCTATTGCTGTCTGAGCGTCTAAAATCACGTTCAGTCCCAACACATTTTACGCCTAAAAAAAAATGTTGATAGTGCATCGCTTTTTTGAAATTTTGCCTATGCAACAAATCATTTAATGTAGATTTTGAGCTTTGTGTTCAAAATTTCAGCCATTTCCTTTACCAAATTCATAAGTTACAGCGCTGACAAGCAAAACTAGGGGCTGTACAAAATTCAATGGCGCACATTCTTTTCTTTCATTGCTTACAACAAAAAGTACTGCAACGATTGACATGAAATTTTGTAGGTGAAATGCACACATCTTAGGATATTATTGGGCCAAATTTGGGCAATTTCAATGTATCTATTGCACAGTTACAGCTGTATTTCGATGTCCCGATTATTGCGGATACAGGCTTTAGGAATCCGGAGGAATCTCCGGAAGGAATAAAAAAAGTATTCCATGAAATATGGCATGGAAAATACGGAAGAAATCCTGCGAGAAATGATGGGAGGCATTCCAAGAGGTATTTCTAAAGTTCCAGAGAATAAACACTGACGGAATTTTTGGAAAACATCCTTGTAGATTCATTTCAACTACCAGATTCATATCAACAATGTACTGAACTTTATGGACTCTATTTCTGCATAGATCTAGAAACAGTAAGCTTTCTAAAAATATTTAACGCCTTTGATTAATAGTCAACAGAATTGTGCCCACCTCTGGCAACAGCCCTGTCGTATGTAGCAGCCATTTGGAAATGATAGAAGTGAAGGACGAAAAATGAGAGAAGAATACCTAAATGCAAAAATATGATGTGGTATTTGGGATCGAATCGAATGAGGTTATTAATTGCTAAAATGACACATTAACTAAATCTCAAAACTACAAGCCATTAGTTTTATTTGACGATTAAAACGAGGGTAATATGGCATTGATCGATCAAACTTATGTTACACACTACAAAAGGGCTGTTAATGATAATCCATTTCCCATTAAGAAAGGACAGTGATCGATAGACAAAACAAATCCTCTATAAATGCATATACTCCTCTTTCAAAAATACAACCATAACGTAAGAAAAAGAATCGCACTGTCCTTCCTTCGGGTCCAATGTCAAAACTTGAACATCGATTTCAATCGGTTAACGATACCCTTATTCTGCTGTGGTTGCTGCTGCTTCTCGCTCTCGCTTCGTTTTGGTTCCGAATGTACTGCATTCGTCTTAACGTTACTGCTATTATCGGGCTTACTGTCTACTAGTGTCTCTACTTTGGCCGTTTCTCCCGTATCCCTATCCAGTGGTTTCGCCTCGTGAAGCTGGGCTGTCTTGTGATCGATAGGTGCTTCCGGATTCTTTGATGTTAGGGATTCTGCTGCTGCTACTGCATGACGATGGTCGTCTGGATAGGGACACCCGAGTTCCTATTTCGGGGCTTTCGTTTTAGCCTCTTTGGCCGCTAACGATCCCGGCGGCAGGATCAGATGTTTGCGACGAATCACATCCAGATGATCTCCAGCTATCATCTTCTCCTCCCACTTTTCGACTTCCTCTCGATATTTCACCAATGCTTCCGCTGCCTGCGCATTGTAGGGTGCTTTGTCCGCATCGCTCAGTTGGGCCCACTTTTGTGCCAATAGCTTCAGCTGTTGTTTGTTCTCTTCCTTGGACAGGTTCTTTGGTTTGCGGTCGGCGATATACAGCAGGAATCCATTCAACGGTCGTTTTGGCCTTCCGAGATCTTTCAGTTTCTTTCGGTGCTCTCGTTTGGCTTTCTCTTCCGATTTCTCCGACCGTGCCTGGTAATATGACAAGAGGCATAATTGTTAGATTACATAGGAAGACTTCCAGCTTGGTTAAGGTTGCGTGAACCCCTTCCTTCTTACCTGACGGATATCCTCCCGCTGCTGATCGGTCAGCTGACTTAGGTACTTGGCATTCTTCTGCAGCCAGACGGTCTGCTCCTTTTTGAATTCGTCCTCGTGCTTCGCCTTCGCAGCCGAATCCAGCATCTGCCACTGGACAGCGGCCAGTTTGGAAATGGCCGCCGGGGATGCGTCGGGATTCTTGGCCTTCAGGCTAGGACGAACGGTCTGGAGGAACCTTAGGTAAGCATTGACGGGACGTTTTGGCTTTTCTGGAAGCGCCGAGCCGGTGCTGGCCGGATCAGACAGCTGTGTCGTTGTCTGGAAGTTGGCGACCAGCTGATACGATGGTAAAGATGTTCTGGCAGGAAGCGAATGCAAGATATCAGTTTACAAATCGGAATCACATAACCTAAGGGAGAAGCTTCAGTGTGGGGGGCTACGCTTTTACCTGGAGCTGATTCGCAGCCTCGAAGAGTTGAACAATCGCACCAAGTTATTAACCTGCATCGTAGCTTTTTAACTTTAGTTTACCGATATATTAATCAATTTATTCGCACTGTTTTCCAATAATCCACTAGAAATAATGCGTGATTTTGGTGATTTTAGAAAGAATTGAAAATATTTTGACTGATGCTGACAGATTCGTGCTTTGTTTACTTTTTTTGTGCGCGTTCAAACCGACGAGGGGTGATTCGTTCAATTCCACACTGAACGAAAATGTCCTTAATATTTTTTAATAAAAATTATGGAAATATGGGAATATATTGTATACATTAAGTTTATTGCATTGCTAAATAATATTAACTAATAACTGGACTGCGACAGAGGGCAGAATCTTAAATAAATGTGCGATATTGGATCAAATCGTTCCGGTGTCTTCAGGCTCAAGCATCCGTCACATTCTGGAAAGTTCAGCCGAAGCGCGTGGTTGCAAAACAAATTCGCTAAGAATTTCGGTGTGATTTAATACGTGAAATCGCGTTAAATACTAGCTGAATACACATTTGTGGAAAGAAGAACTATCATTTTATGAACAAAAAGTGAAATAAGTGTTCAAACAAGCGTAAAATCGGAAAAAAGTTAGAAAGAAAGTGAAACGAGTGCCACGGACGCCATTTTGGCGGACGTGAGAAACAAAATGGAGAGCGTCAAACGGAAACCACCCTATGTTTCAAACACACCGGGACTAATCAATGGAGCACAGGAGAACGACTGGAACATGATCGTCGGAGCCGAAGGAGGAGAAGGATCGAAGTTTCATGCGAGCGACACAAACAACACGACCCAAATCGTTGGCAACGGATCGAGACGCAACGTCGAACAACGGAATATAACGTACAACAGAACGGATGTTGGACCGTACCGGTTGTATTTCAAATTACGTGACACACAAAATGGAATCAAGCGCATCAACAAGTTCTCCTTAGGGAGCAGAATTAGGAAGATGGAGACGTACAGAAGACACATCGAAGACATGAAGCAGGTTGGCAGAAATCGCATAATGGTGTATGTCAACAGTTACATCAAGGCGAATTCACTGATGGAAGAGATCAACCAAGACAAGAAAGGTGAATACAAAGCGTATGTACCCACCCACTTGGTTTGCGTGACGGGTATAGTGGCAGGAGTACCATCGGACATTCCGATTGAGGAGATAGAGGAAGACATAATGTGTGATGCACCCATCGTAAGCGTGAGGAGAATGACTCGCAAGGAGGGTCTTGAAAGAGTGCCAATCAACAGAATCAGCGTAATGTTTCGCTCAAGAGTGCTGCCCGAGCGAGTCAGATTATTCTGCTGCAGCAGCAATGTAAGACCGTTCATACAGAAATTGGTCGTCTGCAGCAATTGTTTGCGGTTCAACCATCATGCAGACAATTGTAAGAGCAGTAAGAGATGTGGACAATGTCTTGCTCACCATGAAACGGAAAAAGAATTCAACAGCTGTACCAAACAAATGCGATGCGCCCATTGCAAATCAACGGACCACAAAACTCAAGACGATGCATGTAAGGAGAAACTACGGCAGCTGAACATCAAAAAGCTAATGGCGAAAAGTGCTATCACCTACTCGGAAGCGAAAGAGCTGTATCCGATATGGACACAGAACACATACGCAGTACTGGAGAATGCGGAAGAGTTTCCAGCACTCCCAAATACATACGTGGAAATGTCGACTGGAAAATACACCAATCCACTAAGGGAACAATGGCAGAAGACGAATGAACAGAGGACGAAAATCCAACCGGCCGTCAAGGTGTATAAGGACAAACCAAAGGACTCGAACAAGAAGCCACCACAGGGAGGAAAAAGGCCCAGAACCGAGGAAGCAAATCAGGATCAGCCGTCAACGAGCAGGCAAGGACCCGGTAGCCAGACCAATGGAGTGGCCTTGAACAACCCATACAAGGTCGCAGAGAAGGAGAAATGGGAGCGGATTACACAAGAAGCGAAAAGAAACGCCGAAGAAGCAGCGAGCCGCGACATGAAAACGGCAATCATGTCGTTCTATGCAGACTGTTCGGGCTGTTCGGGCTCTAAAGAAGTTGATCATCAATATTAATTTCTATTCCCGATCAGCCTAGATAGCCGTGTAGTGGCGGTAGCAGTTACCTCAACTGGCTAAGAATATCACTACGGATTGCCTAATCCGGTGGTAAAAGTCCACCAAACAAGCGACCCCTAATTCATGGTGTTAAGCGTACCGTGCCTAGGAATGAATGGTTAGGGGGGTCTAATAAAAACTTAACCGTGAACGGAGCCTGTGGAGTACCAGGGCACCCTCCACAGTATGTTGCCCTTACTGTGTTAAACGGAGCAATGACGCAGTGGACCTTATTTGTCTCCGGGATAATCGGCCACTTTTCTTACGTCTCAATTCCGAGGCTTAATAAAAGTGGGTAAATGAAATTTTTTTTTATGGCAGGAATTAAGTTCGTACAGGTAAACCTTCATCACGCAAAAGGTGCTTCTGCTGTGTTGAGTCGAAGGTTTAAAAAAGAAGGACTGGAAGTGGCGCTTATTCAAGAGCCGTGGTCCAACAAACGAAAGATTCTTGGTGTTCTGACACAAAATAGTAAACTATTTTATGATGAGCAACAAGATTCTCCCAGAACCGCTGTCTTAGTACGCAAAACGTTAAAATGCTATCCTATTACAGAGTTTATCAGAAAGGACATTGTTGCGGTCATGGTAGAGGTACCAACCACTAGAGGTAAAACTGAGATCGCTGTGGCTTCAGCTTACTTTCCTGGTGATGTTCCTGAGGTCCCTCCTCCTGAGATCGCATCATTTGTTCAATTCTGTAAAGAAAACAACAAATCGTTTATCATTGGCTGTGACGCCAATGCGCATCACACGGTTTGGGGTAGTACGGATATTAACAGTCGAGGTGAGTCACTATTAGAGTATCTGTCTTCCAACAATATAGACATTTGCAATAATGGTGATAAACCTACTTTCTCAAATGTAATCAGACAAGAGGTCTTGGATCTAACACTGTGCAATGCTGCAATCTTTGACAAGATCACAAACTGGCACGTGTCAGATGAGATTTCTCTATCTGATCATAAACACATAATCTTCAATTGGAGTGGTGGAGATTACTCTAGAACCGCATTTAGAAATCCCAGGAGGACAAACTGGGATCAATATGTAGAATTGTTGAATACGCATTCATTTACAATGGGAGAAACTATTGATTCAACCCAAAAGTTGGAATCATTTTCTCAAAGGGTAAATGAAAGTATCATCAATTCCTTTAACGGAAGTTGTCCCACCATACAATCGTCTTCTACTAGAGACGTGCCATGGTGGAACTTTAAACTGGATCGCCTTAGAAAATTTTCTCGTAAAATGTTCAATAGAGCGAAACAAACGGGAGATTGGACTCAGTACAGGAAAGCCCTGACTGAGTACAACAACGAAATACGAAAATCTAAAAGAAAGTCTTGGATGCTGACATGTGAAAACATAAACAGCACTCCTGTAGTTGCAAGACTACAGAAAACGCTCGCAAAAGATCATTCAAATGAATTGGGAAACCTGAAGCGCGACGATGGAGCTTTTACCAAAACTCCTCGTGAAACTTTGGATTTAATGATGGAAACCCATTTTCCGGGTTCGGTTCTAAGTGTGGATTCCAATGATACTATATCTCTGGAAGGTGAAGGATGTCCTAGTATAAACTCTTCGGAGTCAACTAGGACAATAAACACCACCTCAGATTTAGCTGATGAAATCTTCACGAAGGCCAGAGTGGAAAATGCAATTAGATCTTTTCAGCCTTTTAAATCTGCAGGAGTTGATGGAATATTTCCAGCACTGATTCAAAATGGAGAAGCGGTGTTGGTACCACCACTAATTGAGATGTTCAAGGCTAGTTTAAGATTGAATTACGTTCCATCAAAATGGAGACTTGTAAAAGTTATCTTTATACCAAAAAAGGGGAAGCGAGACAAGACGCATCCCAAAGCATACAGGCCAATTAGTCTTTCTTCAGTTTTGTTGAAGACTATGGAAAAGGTTTTGAAGGATTTTATCAATTCTTCTTACATAAAAGACCATCCCCTATCTGACTTCCAGTTTGCTTATCAATCTGGTAAGTCAACGGTTACAGCACTTCATTCGCTAGTAACAAAAGTGGAAAAAACGTTTTCAGCAAAAGAAATAGCTCTATGCGCCTTTTTAGACATAGAAGGAGCATTTGATAATGCCTCCTATTCATCTATGAAGCGTGCCATGGAGAACAAAAACTTCGACCAATGTATCATACATTGGATTTATACTGTGCTTGCAAAAAGAGAAATCACCTCTGAGCTGGGAAGTTCTTCTATAACAGTAAGGGCAACGAAAGGTTGCCCTCAAGGAGGAGTCCTCTCACCACTATTGTGGTCCTTAGTTGTAGACGATCTTCTAAGAAGCTTGAAGGAAAAAGGTTTCGAAGTTGTGGGCTTTGCAGACGATATAGTCATAATAGTGAGAGGAAAGTATGACGAAACTGTTTCGGAGAGAATGCAAAGGGCCCTAAACTATACACATTCATGGTGTATTAAGGAGGGCCTTAGCATCAACCCGTCAAAAGTCGTAATTGTCCCTTTCACTAGGAGAAGGAAGATCAACCTAAAAGCTTTTCGGCTTGGAGGGATACAAATTCATCCTAGTGATCGAGTCAAATACTTAGGTTTGATACTGGATGCTAAACTGAACTGGAATGCTCAAATTGAGTCCGTGATCGGTAAGGCAACAAGTGCGTTCTGGTTATGCTCCAAAACTATTGGCAGGAAGTGGGGCTTGAAACCAAAAATGATAATGTGGATTTATACTGCCATAATCCGCCCAAAAGTGACGTATGCTTCGTTTGTCTGGTGGCCAAAAACGAAAGAGGCTACCACACAAACAAAGCTTGCGAAAATTCAACGTCTTGCGATGCGAAGCACTCCATCAAAAGCTTTAAGCCTAGTACTCAGATCGCAAGAAATGAGGTCAAGGAAAAAAGTGAATTTTTACCAAAGTAATTTTGACAGTCGATCTTGAGAGAGAAAAAAGAAAAAAAAATCGACGAAACTCTTTGTTTACCAATTTGACTGACTTGGAATAATAGAGTTAATAAACTATAGAGGATGAATGTCGCTGGTGTTCCTTTTGTTCTCGCTCGGGAACATGTCGGGTATCTATCTGTCAAACTGCATACTTTTTTGCTTTGACACTTATATCCCTGCCTATTTCCGCCAGCAAGAGATGTTTCGGCGGCGACGCCAGCGACATTCTTCCTCTATAGTTTATTAGCTCTATTCTTGGAATGGAACCGGGACAATCGGCAAGAACAAGCGAACTCCCCTCCCAGAAGCAGGCATGAATCTACTAATCTGGACCACAGCAAGCTGGAAGATTGACCAGCAATTCGAAGCGCTCCAGCTCTATTTGACCGGTGATATTCTGAGCGGGCCAACTGGCTGTTTGCTGCAACCGGACACGATTTGTTTTTGTAAATATCGCGCTGCTGGAAAAATGTGATTTCGATTTCGAAAAGGAATTGCTTCGGGTATTCAGAAAATCCACCGGAGCTTCCTCCAGGGATTCCTCAGGAGTTCCTCCAGGAATTCCGTCGAGGATTCATCCAGAAATTCCTTCGGTGATTCCTCCAGCAATTTGTGCAGATATAACTCCAGGAATTCCTCCGGGGATTCATCTTTAAAATCCTTCAAGAATTCCTCCAGGGGTTCTTCCGGGAATTCCTCCGAGGATTCCTTCAGAAATTTATCTGAAGACTCCTTCAGAAATCCCCCCAGGAATTCCTTCGGTGATTCATCTGGGAATTCCATAGGAGATTCCTCCAGGAATTTCATCGGTGATTCATCTGGGGATTCCTCCAGGAATTCCCCGGGGATTCATCCACGAAATCCTTCTGAGATTCCTCCTGGGATTCCTTCAGGAATTTCTCCAAGGATTCCTTCGTGAATTCCTCCAGGAATTCTTTCGGAGATTCATCCGTGAATTCCTTCGGAGATTCATCCGTGAATTCCTTCGGAGATTCCTCCGGGGTTTCTTCCAGAGATTTATGGAAACCTTCTAGGATTCCTCCAGGACTTCTTCCGGGGATTTCTTCAGAAATTCCTCCGGGGATGCCTTCAGAAATTCTTCCAGGGATTATTTCGGAGATTCCTCCGAAAATTGCATCGGAGATTCTTCTCGGAATTCCATCGGAGATTCCTCCGGGGTTTCCTCCAGGAGCTCCTCCAGGAATTCCTCCGGGGATTCCTCCAGGAATTCCTCCGGGGATTCCTCCAGGAATTCCTCCTGGGATTCCTCCAGAGAATTCCACCGGGGATTCCTCCAGAGAATTCCTCCGGGGATTCCTCCAGGAATTCCTTCGAGGATTCCTCCAGGAGTTCCTCCGGGGATTCCTCCAGGAGTTCCTCCGGGGATTCCTCCAGGAGTTCCTCCGGGGATTCCTCCAGGAGTTCCTCCGGGGATTCCTCCGGGGATTCCTCCAGGAGTTCCTCCGGGGATTCCTCCGGGGATTCCTCCAGGAGTTCCTCCGGGGATTCCTCCAGGAGTTCCTCCGGGGATTCCTCCAGGAGTTCCTCCGGGGATTCCTCCAGGAGTTCCTCCGGGGATTCCTCCAGGAGTTCCTCCGGGGATTCCTCCAGGAGTTCCTCCGGGGATTCCTCCAGGAGTTCCTCCGGGGATTCCTCCAGGAGTTCCTCCGGGGATTCCTCCAGGAGTTCCTCCGGGGATTCCTCCAGGAGTTCCTCCGGGGATTCCTCCAGGAGTTCCTCCGGGGATTCCTCCAGGAGTTCCTCCGGGGATTCCTCCAGGAGTTCCTCCGGGGATTCCTCCAGGAGTTCCTCCGGGGATTCCTCCAGGAGTTCCTCCGGGGATTCCTCCAGGAGTTCCTCCGGGGATTCCTCCAGGAGTTCCTCCGGGGATTCCTCCAGGAGTTCCTCCGGGGATTCCTCCAGGAGTTCCTCCGGGGATTCCTCCAGGAGTTCCTCCGGGGATTCCTCCAGGAGTTCCTCCGGGGATTCCTCCAGGAGTTCCTCCGGGGATTCCTCCAGGAGTTCCTCCGGGGATTCCTCCAGGAGTTCCTCCGGGGATTCCTCCAGGAGTTCCTCCGGGGATTCCTCCAGGAGTTCCTCCGGGGATTCCTCCAGGAGTTCCTCCGGAGATTCCTCCAGGAGTTCCTCCGGGGATTCCTCCAGGAGTTCCTCCGGGGATTCCTCCAGGAGTTCCTCCGGGGATTCCTCCAGGAGTTCCTCCGGGGATTCCTCCAGGAGTTCCTCCGGGAATTCCTCCAGGAGTTCCGGGGATTCCTCCAGGAATTCCTCCGGGAATTCCTCCACGAATTCCTCCGGGGATTCCTCCACGAATTCCTCCGGGGATTCCTCCAGGAATTCCTCCGGGGATTCCTCCAGGAATTACTTCGGGGATTCCTCCAGGAATTCCTCCGGGGATTCCTCCAGGAATTCTTCCGGGGATTCCTCCAGGAATTCCTCCGGGAATTCCTCCACGAATTCCTCCGGGGATTCTTCCACGAATTCCTCCGGGGATTCCTCCAGGAATTACTTCGGGGATTCCTCCAGGAATTCCTCCGGGGATTCCTCCAGGAATTCTTCCAGGAATTCCTCCAGGAATTCTTCCAGGAATTCCTCCAGGAATTCTTCCAGGAATTCCTCCAGGAATTCTTCCAAGAATTCCTCCAGGAATTCTTCCAGGAATTCCTCCAGGAATTCTTCCAGGAATTCTTCCAGGAATTCCTCCAGGAATTCTTGCAGGAATTCTTCCAGGAATTCCTCCAAAAATTCCTCCAGGAATTCTTCCAGGAATTGCTTCAGAAATTCTTCCAGGAATTCCTCCAGGAATTCTTCCAGGAATTCCTCCAAAAATTCCTCCAGGAATTCTTCCAGGAATTCTCTGGAAGAAACCCCGGAGGAGTCTCCGATGGAATTCCTGGATGAATTCCTGGAAGAATTCCTGGATGAATTCCTGGAGGAATTCCTGGAGGAATTCCTGGAAGAATTCCTGGAGGAATCCCTGGAGAAATCCTGGAAGAATTCCTGGAGGAATTCCTGGAAGAATTCCTGGAGGAATTCCTGGAAGAATTCCTGGAGGAATTCCTGGAAGAATTCCTGGAGGAATTCCTGGAAGAATTCCTGGAGGAATTTCTGGAAGAATTCCTGGAGGAATTCCTGGAGGAATTCCTTGAGGAATTCCTGGAAGAATTCCTGGAAGAATTCCTGGAAGAATTCCTTGAGGAATTCCTGGAAGAATTCCTTGAGGAATTCCTGGAAGAATTCCTGGAAGAATTCCTGGAAGAATTCCTGGAGGAATTCCTGGAAGAATTCCTGGAGGAATTCCTGGAAGAATTCCTGGAGGAATTCCTGGAAGAATTCCTGGAGGAATTCCTGGAAGAATTCCTGGAGGAATTCCTGGAAGAATTCCTGGAGGAATTCCTGGAAGAATTCCTGGAGGAATTCCTGGAAGAATTCCTGGAGGAATTCCTGGAAGAATTTCTGGAGGAATTCCTGGAAGAATTCCTGGAGGCATTCCTGGAAGAATTCCTGGAGGAATTCCTGGAAGAATTCCTGGAAGAATTCCTGGAAGAATTCCTGGAGGAATTCCTGGAAGAATTCCTGGAGGAATTCCTGGAGGAATTCCTGGAGGAATTCCTGGAGGAATTCCTGGAGGAATTCCTGGAGGAATTCCTGGAGGAATTCCTGGAGGAATTCCTGGAGGAATTCCTGGAGGAATTCCTGGAGGAATTCCTGGAGGAATTCCTGGAGGAATTCCTGGAGGAATTCCTGGAGGAATTCCTGGAGGAATTCCTGGAGGAATTCCTGGAGGAATTCCTGGAGGAATTCCTGGAGGAATTCCTGGAGGAATTCCTGGAGGAATTCCTGGAGGAATTCCTGGAGGAATTCCTGGAGGAATTCCTGGAGGAATTCCTGGAGGAATTCCTGGAGGAATTCCTGGAGGAATTCCTGGAGGAACTCCTGGAGGAATTCCTGGAGGAATTCCTGGAGGAATTCCTGGAGGAATTCCTGGAGGAATTCCTGGAGGAATTCCTGGAGGAATTCCTGGAAGAATTCCTGGAGGAATTCCTGGAAGAATTCCTGGAGGAATTCCTGGAAGAATTCCTGGAGGAATTCCTGGAAGAATTCCTGGAGGAATTCCTGGAAGAATTCCTGGAGGAATTCCTGGAAGAATTCCTGGAGGAATTCCTGGAAGAATTCCTGGAGGAATTCCTGGAAGAACTCCTGGAAGAATTCCTGGAAGAACTCCTGGAAGAATTCCTGGAGGAATTCCTGGAAGAATTCCTGAAGGAATTCCTGGAAGAATTCCTGGAGGAATACCTGGAAGAATTCCTGGAGGAATACCTGGAAGAATTCCTGGAGGAATTCCTGGAAGAATTCCTGGAGGAATTCCTGGAAGAATTCCTGGAGGAATTCCTGGAAGAATTCCTGGAGGAATTCCTGGAAGAATTCCTGGAAGAATTCCTGGAAGAATTCCTGGAGGAATTCCTGGAAGAATTCCTGGAGGAATTCCTGGAAGAATTCCTGGAGGAATTCCTGGAGGAATTCCTGGAGGAATTCCTGGAGGAATTCCTGGAGGAATTCCTGGAGGAATTCCTGGAGGAATTCCTGGAGGAATTCCTGGAGGAATTCCTGGAGGAATTCCTGGAGGAATTCCTGGAGGAATTCCTGGAGGAATTCCTGGAGGAATTCCTGGAGGAATTCCTGGAGGAATTCCTGGAGGAATTCCTGGAGGAATTCCTGGAGGAATTCCTGGAGGAATTCCTGGAGGAATTCCTGGAGGAATTCCTGGAAGAATTCCTGGAGGAATTCCTGGAAGAATTCCTGGAGGAATTCCTGGAAGAATTCCTGGAGGAATTCCTGGAAGAATTCCTGGAAGAATTCCTGGAAGAACTCCTGGAAGAATTCCTGGAAGAACTCCTGGAAGAATTCCTGGAGGAATTCCTGGAAGAATTCCTGGAGGAATTCCTGGAAGAATTCCTGGAGGAATACCTGGAAGAATTCCTGGAGGAATTCCTGGAAGAATTCCTGGAGGAATTCCTGGAAGAATTCCTGGAGGAATTCCTGGAAGAATTCCTGGAGGAATTCCTGGAAGAATTCCTGGAGGAATTCCTGGAAGAATTCCTGGAGGAACTCCTGGAAGCATTCCTGGAGGAATTCCTGGAAGAATTCCTGGAGGAATTCCTGGAAGAATTCCTGGAGGAATTCCTGGAAGAATTCCTGGAGGAATTCCTGGAAGAATTCCTGGAGGAATTCCTGGAAGAATTCCTGGAGGAATTCCTGGAAGAATTCCTGGAGGAATTCCTGGAAGAATTCCTGGAGGAATTCCTGGAAGAATTCCTGGAGGAATTCCTGGAAGAATTCCTGGAGGAATTCCTGGAAGAATTCCTGGAAGAATTCCTGGAGGAATTCCTGGAAGAATTCCTGGAAGAATTCCTGGAAGAATTCCTGGAGGAACTCCTGGAGGAATTCCTGGAAGAACTCCTGGAGGAATTCCTGGAAGAATTCCTGGAGGAATTCCTGGAAGAATTCCTGGAGGAATTCCTGGAAGAATTCCTGGAGGAATTCCTGGAGGAATTCCTGGAAGAATTCCTGGAGGAATTCCTGGAAGAATTCTTGGAAGAACTCCTGGAGAAACTCCTGGAAGAATTCCTGGAGGAACTCCTGGAAGAATTCCTGGAGGAACTCCTGGAAGAATTAATGGAGGAACTCCTGGAAGAATTCCTGGAGGAACTCCTGGAAGAATTCCTGGAGGAACTCCTGAAAGAATTCCTGGAGGAACTCCTGAAAGAATTCCTGGAAGAATTCCTTGAGGAATTCCTGGATAAATTCCTGGAGGAATTGCTGGATGAATTCCTGGAGGAATTGCTGGAAGAATTCCTGGAGGAGTTCCTGAACAAATTCCCGGAGGAATCCCTGGAGGAACCCCCGAAGGAATTCCTGGAGGAACCCCCGAAGGAATTCCTGGAGGAATCTCCGAAGGAATTCCTGGAGGAATCCCCGAAAGAATTCCTGGAGGAATCCCCGAAAGAATTCCTGGAGGAATCCCCGCAGGAATTCCTGGAGGAATCCCCGAAGGAATTCCTGGGGGAATCCCCGAAGGAATTCCTGGGGGAATCCCCGAAGGAATTCCTGGAGGAATCCCCGAAGGAATTCCTGGAGAAATCCCCGAAGGAATTCCTGGAGGAATCCCCGAAGGAATTCCTGGAGGAATCCCCGAAGGAATTCCTGGAGGAATCCCCGAAGGAATTCCTGGAGGAATCCCCGAAGGAATTCCTGGAGGAATCCCCGAAGGAATTCCTGGAAGAATCCCCGAAGGAGTTCCTGGAGGAATCCCCGAAGTAATTCCTAGAGGAATCTTCGAAGGAATTCCTGGAGGAATCCCTGGAAGAATTCCTGGAGGAATCCCCGAAGGAATTCCTGGAGGAATCCCCGAAGAAATTCCTAGAGGAACCCCCGAAGGAATTTCTGGAGGAATCCCCGAAGGAATTCCTGGAGGAATCCCCGAAGGAATTCCTGGAAGAATCCCCGAAGGAATTCCTGGAGGAATCCTCGAAGGAATTCCTGGAGGAGTCCCCGAAAGAATTCCTGAAGGAATCCTGGAATCTGGGAGGAATCCTGGAGGAATTCCTGGAAGAATTCCTGAAAGAATTCCTGGAGGAATTCCTGGAAGAACTCCTGGAGGAACTCCTGGAAGAATTCCTGGAGGAACTCCTGGAAGAATTCCTGGAGGAACTCCTGGAAGAATTCCTGGAGGAACTCCTGGAAGAATTCCTGGAGGAACTCCTGGAAGAATTCCTGGAGGAACTCCTGGAAGAATTCCTGGAGGAACTCCTGGAAGAATTCCTGGAGGAACTCCTGGAAGAATTCCTGGAGGAACTCCTGGAAGAATTCCTGGAGGAACTCCTGGAAGAATTCC
Organism: Aedes albopictus; assembly: GCF_035046485.1. Lineage (NCBI taxonomy): Eukaryota > Metazoa > Arthropoda > Insecta > Diptera > Culicidae > Aedes > Aedes albopictus. The sequence goes on from NC_085137.1 coordinate 162,770,961, forward strand.
TGGAGGAACTCCTGGAAGAATTCCTGGAGGAACTCCTGGAAGAATTCCTGGAGGAACTCCTGGAAGAATTCCTGGAGGAACTCCTGGAAGAATTCCTGGAGCAACTCCTGGATGAATTCCTGGAGGCACTCCTGGAAGAATTCCTGGAGGAACTCCTGGAAGAATTCCTGGAGGAAGTCCTGGAGGAACTCCTGGAGGAATTCCTGGAGGAACTCCTGGAAGAATTCCTGGAGCAACTCCTGGAAGAATTCCTGGAGGAACTCCTGGAAGAATTCCTGGAGGAACTCCTGGAAGAATTCCTGGAGGAACTCCTGGAAGAATTCCTGGAGGAACTCCTGGAAGAGTTCCTGGAGGAACTCCTGGAAGAGTTCCTGGAGGAACTCCTGGAAGAATTCCTGGAGGAACTCCTGGAAGAATTCCTGGAGGAACTCCTGGAAGAATTCCTGGAGGAACTCCTGGAAGAATTCCTGGAGGAACTCCTGGAAGAATTTCTGGAAGAAATCCTTGAGGAAATCCTGGAGGAATTGCTGGAAGAATTCCTGGAGGATCTCCTGGAAGAATTCCTGGAAGAAATCCTTGAGGAATTCCTGGAGGAATTGCTGGATGAATTCCTGGAGGAATTGCTGGAAGAATTCCTGGATTTATTCCTGAACAAATTCCCGGAGGAATCCCTGAAGGAACCCCCGAAGGAATTCCTGGAGGAATCCTCGAAGGAATTCCTGCAGGAATCCCCGAAGGAATTCCTGGAGGAATCCCCGAAGGAATTCCTGGAGGAATCCCCGAAGGAATTCCTGGAGGAATCCCCGAAGGAATTCCTGGAGGAATCCCCGAAGGAATTCCTGGAGGAATCCCCGAAGGAATTCCTGGATGAATCCCCGAAGGAATTCCTGCATGAATCCCCGAAGGAATTCCTGCATCAATCCCCGAATGAATTCCAGGAGAATTCCCCGAAGGAATTCCTGGAGGAATCTCCGAAGGAGTTCCTGGAGGAATCCCCGAAGGAATTCCTGGAGGACTCCCCGAAGGAATTTCTGGAGGAGTCACGAAGGAATTCCTGGAGGAATCCCCGAAGGAATTTCTGGAGGAATCTCCGAAGGAATTCCTGGAGGAATCTCCGAAGGAATTCCTGGAGGAATCTCCGAAGGAATTCCTGGAGGAATCTCCGAAGGAATTCCTGGAGAAACCCATATGGGAACTTCTACAGGAATCCCCGAAAGGAATTCCTGGATATATCCCTGAAGGAATTTCAGTAGGAATCCCCGAGGAATTCCCCGGAGGAATTCTTGGAAGAATGCCCGGAGGAATCTCAGGAGAAATTATTGGAAGAATGCCCAGAGGAATTCTTGGAAGAATTTTCAGAGGAATTCCTGGAGGAATCTATGGATGAATTCCTGGAGGAATCTATGGATGAATTCCTGGAGGAATCTATGGATGAATTTCTGGAGGAATTCCCGGAGGAACCCCTGGAAGAATCCCTGAAGGAATCCCTGGAAAAATTCTTTGAAGAATCCCTGGAGGAATTCCTGGTCGAATCCCTGGAGGAATTCCTGAAGCAATCTCTGGAGGAGTTCGTGGAGGAATTCCAGGATGATTTTTTGGAGGGATTGCTGGAGGAATCCTCGGATGAATTCCTGGAGGAATCCCCGGAGGAATTTCTGGAGGAATCCCTGGAGTAATTCCTGGAAGAATCTCTGGAGGAATCCCTGGTGGAATCCTCTCATGAATTCGTGGTGAAATCGAATTTCAGGAGGAATTCCCTGAGGTTTTTTTTGGGGAATCACAGATAGAAATCTTGGAAAAATCACAAACTCAAATACTGGTTTTGAAATCCTAGAAGAAAAATTAGGACGAAATCTCAGAAAGAACTTATAGGCGAATTCCAAAATTGCTGGAAATATTCGAAGGAATTGCTAAGAATTCACAACAGCTTCCGGGAAAAAATGAGGAAGAATCCCAGAAAGAAACTCCGGAGGAACTCTTGGAGGTTTGCCAGAAAGAGCTCCCGGAGGAATTCCCGTATTAATCACTAATCAACACCACTTCATTTTGAAAATAGTTGCTCCCCACACTCAATTTGTATGATTTGTAATAAGTTCCGGCGTCTCATCCAGTGGTGCGTTCTAGCAACAGCTAACCGCAGTGTTCTGGTGATGGTTCCATAGAAATGTAGGCATTAGAATCCGGCAGGAACATCATCTAAATTCACACCAGCCTCAGCAGCCGCTCTATGTTGTTTACATCTCGCACCTCGCACAAAATCCGAACAGCGCGAGAAACGTCACTTTTCCTTGCGGAATAATTGGTCAGGGTATTTTTCCAATAGAGTTAATAAACTATAGAGGATGAATGTCGCTGGTGTTCCTTTTGTTCTCGCTCGGGAACATGTCGGGTATCTATCTGTCAAACTGCATACTTTTTTGCTTTGACACTTATATCCCTGCCTATTTCCGCCAGCAAGAGATGTTTCGGCGGCGACGCCAGCGACATTCTTCCTCTATAGTTTATTAGCTCTATTATTTTTCCCAAAAGAAAACTTGACAGCTGGCTTGATCGACACAATCATCACCACCCTTGTCACCATCATCATTGATCATCAAGTTCGTCGATTTTTCCGTTTCAGCTGAGTACCGCTCAAGAAATTTCGACAGAAAATCGTTTCTTGACCGTTTCTTGGCCTATCTTTTTACACAGTACTTACGAGGTGAGTATCACCCCATGCGATTCTCAATCTGCTACCTTTGCACGAGTACGTGCAATTAGAAGCAGAAAAGGAATTGCTGAGACTTGAACCACAGAGAACAGACGAACATGCTCGAAGAAAATTGCTTGAAAATCTTGTGTAAAGAAAAAACAAGCTCAGTAGCGACATCGACGGTGACTTTCCCACTCAAAAACTTGTTTCGACGCCATGATGGCGCATTCTGAAGAAATATTTCACTAGCGCACCTTTAAATTTTCCTACTCAGATTCTGAGCTGTATTTGCTCAAATAACAAGATGTTTATGATTATTTCACTAATGCAGCAACAAAATTTGAGCAACCCATTGATAATTAGTTTCATTATTTTCAATAAGAAACAAGTTGAACAAGAATTCAATAAATGTTTTCCAAGTAAAACCAACACATTCTCTTGGTGGAACTATACTAGGGTGCACACTTGGTGACACTAGCGCCAAAAGGTAAAACAACGGCAAATTTATACCCCGATTCGAAATTTGACAGCGCCGCATAATGGCCACATTCCCAGTTATTTCAAAACAACCGTTGCAATGCTTTACACAACTGCATTACATGAGCTTGGACGTCTGTTCTCTGTGCTTGAACGAGTTGAAATGTTTATGCCAGGTGATCTTGTAGGTCACCTGAGCATTTCACAATACTTCCAAAATAGGCCAGTAATAGTGGTTTCGCAGCGCAGCGACACGAACACTAATGCAAATCTACTGGTTGAAAATATGGCCGTTTGATTTTGCCGGGAACAGCTGATTTTTGTTTACTATTTTCAACCAGTAACTCAGGTAGTGTTCGTGTAATGCAACGTGTACGTACACGCAACACCACTAAAAGCAGAAACCACTATGAAAATGATTAAAGACTGGATGAAACCTGTGGAGAACCATGATGTTCCTTACAAGTTGCACGAAACAACTCGTGCAGATTGGGAAGTCGGAGGTCCCACTGTTCGTCAAGGGTCAATCAAATTCTTCACAGATGGCTCAAAAGTTGGAATAAAAACGGGAGTGGGAATCTACGGCCCTGGAATACAAATTTCAGTGGCGATGGGACACTATCCTACGGTGTTTCAAGCAGAGATTCTTGCTATTTTGAAATGCGCAAATATCTGCCTTGAGAGAAAATACAGATACGCAAATATTTGTATTTTCTCAGATAGTCAAGCTGCACTAAAAGCATTGTGCGCTTACAAATGTACTTCAAAGCTTGTCTGGGAATGCATTCTTTCACTGCGCAGGCTGTGCCAAGGGAATTCAGTAAACTTATACTGGGTTCCAGGTCACTGTGGCATTGAAGGAAATGAAATGGCAGACGAGCTTGCTAAAAGTGGTTCCAATTTACAGTTTGCTGGTCCAGAACCATTCTGTGGTATATCAAACTGTACAATTAAAATTGACCTGAAACGCTGGGCTGAGCAGAGGGTGATATCCAATTGGATGGACGTCAAAAATTGCAATCAGTCAAAACGATTTATAACACCAAATGCTTATAAAACCAAAAAGCTCTTAGAGCTCAACAAGAGAGCTCTATGTACATACACTGGCCTAGTAACTGGACACTGCCCGAGCAGGTATCACTTGAAAAATATTGGCCATATTCAGAGTGATATCTGTCGTTTCTGTAATACGGAACGTGAAACTTCGGAACATCTGCTTTGCAGTTGTGGTGCTTTATACACGCGCAGGCAAAGATTTCTAAATAGTGGTTGCTTGCAACCCAGTGAGATCTGGTCTGCAAAACCTGGGAAGGTCTTGGAGTTTATTAATTCCATTGCACCTGACTGGGAGACGACGCGTCGTGGCAGTAGCTGATTACTTGACACATGGTAATTAGCTGGCTAGATGCGAATATCAAAACGGGACATGCCACAAAAGTTCAGCCTATTGGACGCAGTGGCTTAATTTCCCCAACAGGGGAGGAAAAAAAATGCAGACTTCCTAACGGAAATTGGAACCGCAGAGGATGTAAAACGTAAGTTCAAATCATGCACGCAAAAGCACTTTAACCTGACAAATTCTGTAGTCGAAAATAACAACAAAAAACAGTTCTAAACATTAGAAATAGAATGTCGAAGCTCAAGTAAGATCGTATGTTCAAATTCGCAGAAATAAACAAATTAAAAATCATACAGTGTAATGTACAAAGTCTCGAAAAACAGAAAACTGAAATCCGTCGAGTATTAGTAGAAGGTGGCTACGATATAGCTATTTTGTCAGAGACGTGGACGCAAGTAATGCTGGAAAATAGTAATCGATACAAAATATCAAATTACCAATTCGTTCCCAAATCCCGGTACGATAATTACGGGGGAGTGGGTATATTTGTACACAATTGTTATAACTATGCCCCAATACAAATGCCTGATACTTCTAATAATATACAGATTTGCGCCGCAAAAATACTACCGATAGATGTCATAGTTGTAGCGGTATACGTGAGTCCGTCGGCAACAAACAGCGAGTTTGAAGAAGATATCCAAAAAACATTTGATCACTTGCGGAATCATGGGAGAATAGTGCTAGGAGGCGATATAAACGCATACCATTACCTTTGGGGAAACGACAGTTGCGACAGGAAAGGTAGCATATTCGTGGATGCTGTGACAGGGAGCGATTTGATATTACACGGTAAAAAATCTGCACGCTCGATGTAAGGGAAAAATCCATTAACTATTCAACATCCCAATCAACATGATCAGCAATGTTTTTCCTTTGAAATCACAATGCTGTCAGTGTTGATTTCAGAACCAAAACAAACCGACCAGAGAAATTAACGGAAAATCACTTCGATTTGCACTACTGTATAAAGCAGTACGATCCAAAGTGAAAAGCTATTGGTTTGGTAATGACTGTTTTGGACATGAAAGTAAATATAGATGACAGGTGGTAGAAAGTGTTTCGCTTCGATACGCACCTCTCTAACAGATGTGAAGTAGTGTAGTGGGAAAACAGATGATCGTGAATCTCAAGGTCCTGGTATCGAATCTTGGGTGTGGTGAACACTTTTTTTTAATTTTAGTTTTGAAATCAAAACATTGTCAACTACGAATTGAAGTGAATTTCCATTTAAATTGAAGAGGCATTGAATGTTCTTTTTCGAATGATATTTAATTGATAACAAACTGATTAGACAGTAGTGCGAATTCAAGTGCCGATCAGTTTATATCAGAGTGCAGATTTTTTACCGTGTACTGAATAACGGAGAAAACACCTTCATCCCTATTCAGCTGAACAGGAGGCCGACTGCGATAGATGTAACTCTATGCAGTGCTAGCTTATACAATGAGGCAGAATGGAAGGTTCTTGAATACGGAATAGGCAGTCATCATATGGCTTTGGAAATCTCTATAGGAAGTAGCATACAGAAGAAACAGACATACGTGTACAATATGAAAAAGATAGGCAATACATTGAGCACACTCAATACAGAGGACGTAAAATCCATATCTGACCTGAACAAATGTGTCAAAAAAGCATACAGGGAAAACAGGACGAAGGACAATCGAACACCAAAGTTATGGTGGTCGAACGAGGTTGAAGAGGCCTGGAAACAAAAAAAACGTTGCTAGGAGGAAGTTTAACAAACAGTCTAATCTGGAAAATTTGTTGAATTACAAGAAAACAGCAGCTAGGTTTTTGAAATTGAAAAGAGAAGAAACCAGGAAGAAATTCGAAGAATTCCCCAACGAGATAACACCTTTCACAAGCTCGAGGGAGCTTTGGGCAAAAGTAGGACGACTAACAGGGAAGAGAATACGGCGAAAGGAGAACAATCTGTTCGAAGATGATAGAGGACTAACTGAGGCTTTTTTGGATTTGCATTTTGGACCTAACGAACCAAGTCTTGATACACCAGCATTACCAGCAACGCAAGATGCTATCCTCACCAGAACAAAATGGGACACTATTCTGGCAAGAAAGGGAAGATCAGCTCCAGGTGAAGACCGCATAACATACGAGATGTTGAAGCAATTGAAGCCTGAGGTAGTCAGCACCATAATAGATGAACTGAATGCAATGTAGATAAGAGGTTGCGTTGATGATTCTCTAAAAACCATAAAAGTAGTGGCTATACCAAAACCTGGGAAGGACCAAACGAAACCTGAAGGAAAACGACCCATATCACTTGTTCCAACTTTAACAAAAGTTATGAACACTGTCGTTCTGGAAAGACTACAAGAGCAAGTGGAAAAAAAAGCAAATCCTACCTGAAACGTCTTTTGGGTTTAGGAAGGGGACGTCGACGACAACGTGCTTAACTTATGTAGTCAACGCCATAAAGAGTAACAAACGCGAAAAGAAATTAACCGCCATGATCTTCATCGACTTAAGTAATGCGTTCAACACTGTGGATTGCACAATACTCGCGAAAATGTTGTATGACATTGGAATCTCTCCGGACGTGGTAGCATGGATCACCAGCTTTCTGACGAATCGTAGGATCAACTTCCATATGAGGAAAGAAACCGTGACTCGCTGGATCAATAATGGACTTCCACAAGGGGATGTCCTTTCACCAACGCTATTTAACATCTATTCTTCATCGTTACATACCATTCGAGAGGAAGGGGTAGAGTTGGTACAATTCGCCGATGACTTCGGCATTTTGGTGACGGCCAAAACCCTGCAGGAGTTGAACGAAAAAGCACAGGATAGCGTCAACAAATTCACCAGCATCTCCGAACAACTGAAGCTAAAAATCAACGAGACTAAAACCAAGGCACCCTTGTTTCAACACAGTAATAACGAGTTGAATATTAACATCAATGGTGTTAAACTGGAGACAGTACGTACATATCCGTACTTAGGAATTACGTTGGATCGATATTTGAACTTTGGAGCGAATACAAGAGAGCTGCAGAGGAAATTGCAAGATAGGACAAACATGCTAAAGGTGTTAACCGGAATCAAGAAAGGAGCGCATCCAGCTACTATGATCCAGATCCACAGGGCTTTGCTGAGAAGCAAGATGGAATACGGATGTGTAGTCCATAACAATGCTAGTAAAACTAACAAGAAGAAGTTGATTACAACGAACAATGCATCCCTCAGGAAAGCCACTGGATGCACCAGGTCTACACCCTTGAATGCATTAGCTGCCATTTCGGGGGATGAGCCTACTGAACTGAGGCAGGAGTATGTAACAGGTAAAGACATTGCGAGACACTTCGAAAGGATCAACCTGGTAGCCAAACAGCTCCGAGTCTTAACCCGACCCATGGATGACGATATGGACAAGTATACGTATTTAGAGAGAATTTATCTCCAAAGCCAAGCCATGTTCCTAAACATCGTACCAATAGCTAGAATACAACAGGACGAAGAAGCTGTGGAAATTCATCCTTACATGGAAGGGATGATAGCTAATAAAACGAACACCAATCCCAAATCACTGAAACAGATGGTGCTGTTTCTACTCAACGGACCATACAAGGATAAAGGAAGAATATATACGGACGCTTCTAAAAGTGGATCAAACTGTTCTGTTGGAATATTTGTTGAGGGACATCGAAAACGACTACATTATAGGCTGCAGGAAGAAACCAGCATAACATCTGCGGAAATAATTGCCATAATGATTGCCATGAAATACATAGCCGAAAACGAAATGATTAATGTAGTGCTACTCACGGATTCTAGATCTTCATGTGTGATGCTGGAAGAGGTCCAAGAGCAGGGCACTGGACCGGAGAACCTAGTAGAGATCCTCAAGATTGCAAGGCGATGGAAAACCATAATCCAGTGGGTGCCCAGCCACTCATCGGTATTGGGAAACGAAATAGCAGACGAGCTGGCCAAGCTAGGACTCACAAACGAAGGAGCACCGGTCTACAGAAACAAACTACTACGAACGGATGTAAACTTCAGGTTGAAGAACATCAAGCAGGAGAAAGTCGAGGATTGGTATCAACAATACTCTGTGGAAAAGGGCAAACGTTTCTACGAAATTCAGCCAACTTTTATACCAGATCCGTGGTATAAAAAAGTGGATATGCCAGGATCTGCTGTACGACTCACGAACAGAATTATGACTGGACACGACTTCTCCAAATTTTGGTTAGGCAAAATGAAGATAACGGATAGCGAGGAGTGTGAATTCTGCGAGGTTCCAGAAACGGGAGAACATACAATATTACACTGTCCGATGTATGGTCACATACGATCAAAATACAGTTTTGAACTGAAATTTAGATACCTGACTGAGCTTTACAAAAGTAAAAATATAGAACTGTACAAAGAAGTTGTCGACTTCGTTAGAGAAACTAAACTAAAATTATGACAAGACAGACACAGAATAAAAATAAAGGGTGCATTGCGTTATGAACGTTACGTCAACACAAGGAAAACTGCAGCTGGCGATATGGTCTTTGCTACCGGGCCAACAACAGAAGCTGACAAGTGACAGCTTCGATTGAGAGGAAAGAAGAAGAAGATGAAGCATCCGTCATCATTTTTTTTGGAAATAGAAAAGCAGTTTTTTCGCTGTGAATCAAAACAATGACCACGAAAATATATATTCACTGTATTGTATTTATATAATTTCTTTCTGTCACGCAAAAATCGACCTTTTTCAACCCCCCCTCCCCCCTATGTCACACTGTTTGTATGGGACCTCAATATATTTTGTAAGGGTCGTCACGCTCTGCAAAACCCTCCTCCCCCTAAATGCGTGACGTAATTTGTGTACGGCCCCATTTTTTTTTTAGATTTTTCCACGTATTTTGGAAAAAAAATGTACCCTTTTTTGTAAATCCAGCCCTGCCCTAAGTCTGTATCC